>NW_024081811.1:510611-526948 GCF_003009895.1 Hyaena hyaena | reverse complement strand
AAATAAATAAATAAATAAATAAATAAAATATCCAATGGTAAAAAAATAAATAAATTAAAAAAAAATAAAAGCAAGAAAAACCAGCAGAACTGGTCTGCATTTTAGCTGAATCTATTGCCCCATATAAATAATACTATAATAGTCATACCTTAACCATTTGCACTAGTGGTTACAAGTGGGCTGTTTATTGACTCATGAATAAACGTGGCTGTTACCAGTATCAATATTTAGTAGCCCTTTGACCTTGGGACAATTATTTAAATTCTGTGTGATGAATTCTTTCTATTACAAGTTGAGGACATTTATATTAGCTGTTCCATAGGTTGCTTTTGAAGGTTCATGAATTTATTGTACAGAGCACTTAGAACAGTATATGACATATATTAAGTATGTTAAAAATGTAGCCATTATTAATGATGGAAAGAAAGAAAATTCTATCAGTTGTAAGAGGAGAAATGACCTGGATCCCCTTACCACATACGATGAAACCAACATTCAACTCAAATCAGTTGGGAATACAACATGATCTTTTTTTAAATTTAATTTCTTTTTAATGTTTATTTGTTTTTGAGAGAGAGAGAGAGAGAGAATGAGCATGGAGGGGCAGAGAGAGAGGGACGCACAGCATCCAAAGCAGGCTCCTGGCTGTGAGCTATCTAGGAGATCATGATCTGAGCCAAAGCCAGATGCTTAACCAACTGAGCCACCCAGGACACCCCTAACATGATTCTATTCTGCATACATTAGGATTTGTTGCCAAGAATAATAGTGGCATAAATAAAATGGAGTCTTCTTATTTTTCCTCTGACAGGGCATAGTCCAGAACATTTCAGGAAGGAGAGAGCTCAAAGGGAAGAGAAAATAAGTTGCTGCTTCTCAGGCTTAGAGAATCACCTGTCATATGACACTTTTATTGAGTCTTGACAATATGTTTTAAGTGTAAGAATTGTTCGGAAAAACTTTACTCCCTCATTGATTATTTTAAAATATTGCAGAAGTATACATCTCCTTCCTAAAGTGTTGGATACCTGATTACAGCTCTGTTTACAGAAATCCAAGTTGTACATTCACCTTTAAATGTATTTGTTGTTTTGTCTTCTGAGATTCTTCAAGAGCAGGAATGATGACACTATAACAACTGAAGAATTCTGTATCTGAAAAATAAGTAACAAATGTCATTATTTTACCACATTTGTTGTATTCTTTCTCAACTGTGGCATCCAGTGAAAGATGACATTTTTATGAGGTTAATGGGCACACTGATTCTAGATAATTTGAGACAAGAACTTAGACGTTGTTTAAAACTGCTCACCAACCCCTGTTTTGTATTGGGCCTGGTGTACAAGTAATGGAGACCCCAAAAGGAAAGAGCAACAGTCAGTGCTTCTTAACTCTAGCAAAAGGGCTTGCAACAATACTTTATTCTCTTGAGTTCTATCCTACTTGCTGTTGAAGAAGATATATGTTTCTATTCTTATAGACAATATGAATTCGAAGTCTCTTGGCATCATTTGTAGGGAAGCATATGAGTGGCTAAGTCATAAAGCTAGAAAGCATTGAAATATGCTAGTTTGCCTAGGTGTGGAGATATCATAGTCCTTTATTAGATTGCCACTGCCCAATATGGTAGCCACTAGCCACATATGATTATTGAAGTTTTAACTAAATAAAGTTTAAAATTTAGTTCTTCATATGCTCAAGTCACATTGTAGTCACATGTGGCTAGTGGTGACAAAATTGGAGAGTGCAAATATAGAGCATTTATATAATCACAGAAAATTGTATTGAGCATTGCTACTACAGCCTTTTCTCGGGACCCTCCTAGCCCCATACACGTGCTGTCCCCCATGTCTGCTGTATCTTTGAACTGTCTCCTTCAGTCTTTAGGATGTTTTTGTTTATATTTAATGCAAGACAAGTTTACACAGAGAAATCTATTAAATGCCTTTTCATCTCCTAATTTCAGATTTGGAAGCCTGTTGGAAATGATGGATTTTGAGATTCTTTATTCTTATAATATTTGTTGGTCTCCCTGAACTCTCTGGGTTCTCAGTTCTGGGCCTGCCTTCCATGAAATGAAGTGTCTTCCCTTTGTCTCGTGGAAGTCAGTTTCCTGCTGTTACATGCCCCCTACTGTAATCTTGCTCCTGTGATCTTCTCTGCACATTGCACGATTAGTGTGCATCTCTCTAAGCAGAAATGTTTTTCACCTACGAATCATGGTCACGTCCATCACACCTTTTTCTTGTCTAAAACTTTTGGTTGGCTCCCTATTTTTCTTAGAGAAAAAACAGTGGTACCTAACACTTACTGAGTGCTTTGTTTTGTGGCAGATGCTGTTCTATTTGATTATATAGATTACCTCTTTCAATTCTTTTCTTTTTTTATGGCTTATTTTTGAGACAGGGAGAGACAAAGCATGAGCGGGGGAGGGACAGAGAGAGAGGGAAACACAGAATCTGAAACAGGCTTCAAGCTCTGAGCTGCCAGCACAGAACCCAATGTGGGGCTCGAACCCATGAACCACAAACTGTGAGATCATGATCTGAGCTAAAGTCGGACGCTTAACCAACTGAGCCACCCAGGTGCCCCTCTTTCAATTCTTAAAACACTCTTAGGAGATGTCATTATTCTCACCTCCTCTGACCCTGACACAAGATATGGCTGAGGAAACTGAAACAATAAGACAAGAGATAACTTTTTCAAGACTGTACATGCCAGTAAAGTGGCACAGCTGGTATTAGAAACTGAGTAGACTGGTTCCAAAGAGGAAGCAATCAGCTTGGTGGATTTGGATTGCCTCACTTAGTGGCAAGCATATGTCACTGTGCTTCAGGTCATGAGGTAGCAGCTTCAGAAGAGATGGAAGTTCAGGTTTTGCAGCTATCTTGTTGGGGGCGGGGGAGACTAAACTAGATACAAAGTTTAAATCTTACTGCTTTCTTCCCTATATCATCATTTGTTATTTAGCCTGTTCAGGCATTAAATTATAGGGGAATATAACAAGCCATATTCATGATGTTACATGTCATGCTCTCTTCTAGACACTAAGGAGTTTCAAAATGTACAAATTACAGATGGACACAGTGTAATGAAATGCCAGGTAGTGGAATCTCAGTTGACCATACCCTCAACTGACTGGGATTTTCTTAAACACTGCTGCATTTTGCATAAATAGAAATTTGATTTTATGACAAGCTCCATTGCATAAAGCCCATTTCCTTTTAATTGTTATTCTTTAAGAATGTGGCAGCCTGGCATCATGCAGGCAAGAATAAAGCCCCCATTAACTACTGTGCCCAAAGTTTCATAGCTGTGGCATAACAAGCTTTGGAATTTATAGAACAATTATAGAATTATAGGACAATCAAAGCTTTGTATAACTGCCACAAATGCTAGCTTCAGCACCACAGGTGGGATTTTAGGAAATGCTAGAACTACTATTGCACATGATTTTTAAAATGTTTCGTTGTTGAAGATTGGAAGATGGTAAAGTAGGAGGAGGACCCTAGGCTAGCCTCATCCCTCAAACACAGCTAGATAAATAGCAATTCATTCTGGATACTCAAGAATTTGACCTGAGGACTGAGCAAACAAACTGCACAAGTAGAAGGGAGAAGAGAACACTTTGTCGAAGGAAGGAGGTGCAGAGAGATACTTTAGGAAAGAAAAGGATCATAGGTGCTGTGGAAGGGAGGAAGCCCTGATCATGGAGAGAGGTGAGAGAGAGAGAGAGGAGTGCACAGGGGATCACATGAGGAAAATACTTCTCCAAAGCCATTGACTGGGAAAATGAGAGGAGCTGATTATCATGTGTTTTTACCTCAACTGGAGCTCAAAGATTGGAGTTTAGAGGTCTGCGCCATGGCTAGGTTTGAGCCCAGTAGGCACTACGGTATTCCTGTAGAGAAGGAGGTCAGAAGTCCATGAGCAGATGGCACTATCTGAGGATCCTTTGGGGCATACTGGAGAGACAGTTCCCCTTTTTGGGATCGCATCTGAGAAAGACGAAATTGCCTCTCTGGGGACAAAGAGCCAGCAGGTGCCATTATGCTCTCCCACCCCTCAACATAGGTGCAGAGATACCTGCTGAGAGGTCTAACCTGGACACTGGCTCTTTACTGTTCCATATTCCAAACTCCAAGCTCCTGCGTGTTGGTGTGACTGCCCCTGTGGGACAAACCTACACCAGCCCCAGTGCACCTAGACCCTCCCCTAGAGGACAAGCATGGGTTTACACCACACTAGGCCCTTGAAGCTTGGAGTTTTAAAACAAAGCTGTCCTACCTGGGATAGAACACTGGGGCACTGCTCTGCCAAGTGCGCAAACAGCCCAGACACAGGATAACTGCAGGGATCTGAGGAACACCTGGGACACGCAAGGGGAGAGTGTTCATTCTTTGGGGATTGCTTCCCAGACAGTGGTGGGATTGAACTCCCCTCTCCAGGGATAATGAAGAGGGCTGGTGCCATTCCCCTCCCCCCATCCCTCAGCATAACCTAACTTTAGTAAGCAACACAGCACCAACAGTGGCAGCCCAAACTGCTTACATCAAGCCCCACCCCTCTGCACTCTGCAGGTGTTTCTTTATTAGGGCAAGTGTGCCTAGTACCAAGATGCTAAAAGCTAGTGGGCCCCTCCCACAGAAGACCAGAATAGCATCCCCTGAATGCACAGATTTCTACACACCATAGAGTGCTGCAAAGCTTCATCTCTAGTGCAAATAGCATCAAGTCTCTTTTAACAAGCAGACCAGAGCACATTTGTTAAATCTCACTATACTCTGGCCAAGGTTCGAACACTCCCCACCATAGGCAAAGAGAAACTCTGAAGAAGACTGACTGAGGGAAAGAGCGGTGAAAACACGGTAGCCAAGTACACACAGCATATGCCCAAAATACTGAAAGGCCAGGCCCTGGATAGTATATGACCTCTTCTTAACAAAACCATTACTCTCAAGAGCAGGAAATATAGCAGGCTTTCTTAACACAGAGAAGAAGACAGAGACCTAGACAAATTGCCAGGATGGAGGAATTCATCCCAAAAGAAAGAACAAGAAAAGGTCATGGCCAGGGATCTAACTGAAACAGATGTAAGTAATATGCCTTAACCAGAATTTAAAACAACAATCATAAAGATACTAGCTGGGCTTGAGAAAAGCACAGAAGACAACAAGGAAGTACTTGCTGCAGAGATAAAAGACCTAAAAGCTAGTCAAACTGAAATAAAAAATGGAAAATCATGAAGCTGAAAAGAAAACGGAAAGAAAAATATTGGATCACAAATGTAGACTTAGGAAACTCAATGACCCTATAAAGCATAATAACATTTGTATCATGGGAATCTCAGAAGGAAAGGAGAAAGAAAAGGGGGCAGAAGTTTATTTGAGGAAATTATAGCTGAAACTTCCTTGATCTGGGGAAGGAAACTGACATGCAAATCCAGGAGGCACAGAGAACTCCCATCAAAATCACAAAAGCAGACCAACAACAAGACATATTGTAATAAGTTTGTAAAATATAGAGATAAGGAAAAAAAAACCCTAAAGCAGCAAGAAAATAGAAGTCACTAACTTATAAGGGAAGACAAATAAGACCTCTTCACAGAAACTTGGCAGGCCAGAAGTGAGTGACATGATGTATTCAACATGCTGAATGGGAAAGATACGAATATTCTATTCAACAAGGCTTACATTCAGAACAGAAGGAAAGATAAAGAGTTTCCCATACAAACAAAAACTGAAGGAGGTTGTGACCACTAAATCAGCCCTGCAAGAAATATTGAAGGGAACTCTTTGAGAAAGACCAAAAGCAACAAAGACTAGAAAGAAACAGAAAATCTCCAGAAACAATGACTTAACAAGTAATACAATGACACTAAGGTCATATTTATCATTAATCACTTTGAATGTAAATGGACTAAATTCTTCAATCAGAAGACATAATGTGGCAGAATAGATAAAATAACAAGACGCATCTATATGCTTTCTAGAAGAATCTTATTTTAGACCTGAAGATACATGCAGATTGACAGTGAGGGAATGGAGAAAAATTTATAATTTATCATTTATATACATATATATGTGTGTGTGTATATATATGTATATGTATATATATATATATAGCCAGAGGAGCCATACTTATATCAGACAGACTAGATTTTAAACCAAAGAATGTAACAACAGGTGAAGAAGAGTACTATACCATAATAATGGAGACTATCCAACAAGAAGACCTAACAATTGCAAATATTTATGCTCCCACCTGTATAAATCAATTAATAATAAACATAAGGAAACTCAATAATATAATAATAGAAGACTTTACTACCCCACTTATAGCAATAGGCAGATCCTTGAAGTAGAAAACCAACAAAGAAACAATGGCTTTGAATAACACACTTTATCAGATGTACCTAACAGATATATTCAGAACAGTTTATCCTAAAGCTGCAGAATACACATTCTTTTCAAGTCCACATGGGATATTCTCCAGAATAAATCACATACTGGGTCACAAATCAGGTCTCAGCAAGTACAAAAAGGTTGAGATCATACCATACATATTTTCAGACCAAAGTGCTATGAAACTTAGAGTCAACCATAAGAAAAATTTTGGAAAGACCACAAATACATGAAAATTAAAGACCATCCTACTAAAGAATGAATGGATTAACCAGGAAATTAAATAAAAAAATACATGGAAACAAATGAAAATGAAAACATGATGGTCCAAAATCTTTGAGATGCAGAAAAAGTGGTCATAAGAGGGAAGTTTATAGCAATACAGGCTTACCTCATGAAAAAACAAAATGTCAAATATACAACCTAAGCTTACACCTAAAGGAGCTTGAAAACGAATAGCAAATGAAGCCTAAAACCAGCTGAATAAGGGGAATAATGAAGAATAGAGCATAAGTAAATTATATAGAAACAAATAACACAAACAGTAGAACAGATCAATGAAACTAGCAGTTGGTTCTTTGGAAGAATTAATAAAATTGATAAACCTCTAGCCAGATTTATCAAAAAGAAAAGAGAAATGAATAAAATAAATAAAATCAATGAAACAGGAGAGATCACAACCAACAGCACAGAAATATGAACAATTATAAAAGAATATTATGAAAATTATATTCCAAAAAATTGGGCAATCTGGACGAAATGGATAAATTCCTAGAAACATGTAAATAACCAAAACTGAAGCAGGAAGAAATAGAAAATGTGAACAAACTGATAACCAGCAAAGAAATTGGATCAGTGATTAAAAGTCTCCCAATAATAAATAATCAATCAATCAGTCAATCAATCAATCCAGGGCCAGATGGCTTCCCAGGGGAATTCTACCACACATTTAAATATGGGTTAATACCTATTCTTCCAAAAACTGCTAAAGAAAATAGAAAGGGAAGGAAAACTTCCAAACTCCTTCTATGAGGCCAGTATTATCTTCATTCCAAAACCAGACAAAGACACCACTAAAAAGGAGAATTACAGGTCAGTATCCCTGATGAACATGGATACAAAAGTTCTCAACAAAATAGTAGCGAATAAAATCCAACGGTACATTTAAAGAATCATTCATTATGACAAAGTGGGATTTATCCTGGGCTGCAAAGTGGTTCAATACTTGCAAATCAATCACTGTGATTCACTGTTTTCATAAAGAAAGAATAAGAACCATATGATATTCTCAATCGATGCAGATAAAGGATTTGACAAAGTATAGCATTGATTCTTGATAAAAACCCTCAACAAAGTACAGATAGAGGGACTATACCTCAATATCATAAAGACCATTTACAAAAGACCCACAGCTGATATCATCCTCAGTGAGGGAAAACCAAGCTTTTCCTCTAAGGTCAGCAACAAGACAGGGTTGTCCACTCTATCAATGCTATTTACTGTGGTACTAGAAGTCCTAGCCTCAGCAATCATACAACAAAAGAAATAAAATGGCATCCCATAGCAAGAAAGAAGTCAAACTTTCACTGTTTGTAGACAACATGATAATCTATGCATGAAACCCAAAAGACTCCACCAAAAAATTGCTAGAACTGACATACATGTCTAGTAAAGTTTTAAGATATAAGATCAATGTACAGAAATCGATTCCATTTCTCTACACCAATAATGAAGCAGCAGAAAGAGAAATCAAGGAATTAATCCCATTTACATTTGCAACAAAACCCATAAGATACCTGGAATAAACCTAATCAAAGAGGTAAAAGATCTGTACTCCATGAAATAAATAGAAAACGCAAAGAAACAGAAAAACATTCCATGCTTATGTATTGGGAGAACAAATATAGTTAAAATGTCCATGTTACCCAAAGCAATATACAGATTCAATGCAATTCGTATCAAAATACCACCAACATTTTTTCACAGAGCTAGAGTAAACAATCCTAAAATTTGTGTGGAACTACAAAAGATTCCAAATAGCCAAAGCAATCTTGAAAAAGAAGAGTAAAGCTGGAGGCATTACAATTTTGGACTTTAAGTTGTATTACAAAACTCTGGTCATCAAGTATTATACTGGCACAAAAACAGACACATAGACCAATGGAACAGAATAGAAAACCCAAAAATGGACCCACAACTATATGGCCAATTAATCTTTGACCAAGCAGGAAAGACTATGCAATGGAAAAAAGACAGTCTCTTCAACAAATGGTGTTGGAAAAACTAGACAGTAGCATATAGAAGAATGAACTTGAACCACTTTCTTACATCATACAAAAAATACACCCAAAATGGATGGAAGACCTAAATTTGAGTCAGGAAGCCATCAAAATCCTAGAAGAGAACAAAGGTAGCAACCTCTTTACCTCAGCTGTAGGAACTTCTTACCAGGCACATCTCTGGAAGCAAGGGAACCAAAAGCAGAAATGAACTATTGGGACCTCATCAAGATCAAAATCTTCTCCACAGTAAAGGAAATAACGAACAAAACTAAAAGGCAACCTACAGAATAGGAGAAAATATATGCAAATGGCATATCTGAAAAAGGGTTAGTATCCAAAGTTTATAAAGAACTTACCAAACTCAACTTTCCAAAACAAACAATCCAGTTAAGAAATGGGAAGAAGACATGAACAGATATTTTTCCCAAAGAAGACGTACAGATGGCTAAGAAACACATGGAAACATATTAACATCATTGGGGAAAGCAAATCAAAGCTACAGTTATATATCACTTCCGGAATGTCTAAAATCTATAACATAGGAAACATGTTTGTGAAGATGCGAAGGAAAGGGAACCCTCTTACACTGTTGGTGGGAATGGAGACTACTGTAGCCACTCTGGAAAATAGTATGGAAGTTCCTCAAAAAGCTAAAAATAGAACTAGCCTACAGTCCAGCAATGGCACTACTGGATATTTACCCAAAGGATAGAAAAGTGCTGATTATAAGGGACACATGTGCCCAGATGTTTATAGCAGCATTATCAAGAATAGCCAAACTATGAAAAGAGCCCGAGTGTCCATCAACTGATGAATGGAAAAAGAACACAGACACACACACACAGACACAGACACACACACACACACACTTATACAATAGAATATTACTCAGCAATAAAAAACGAATGAATCTTACAGTTTGTAGTGACATGGATAGAGTAGAGTGTATTATGCTAAACCTAAGTCAGAGGAAGACAAATACCATATGTTTTCACTCATACATGGAATTTAAGAAACAAAACAGATGAGCATGGAAGGAAAAAAAGAGAAAGGCAAACGATAAAACAGACTTTTAACTATAGAGAAAATACTGAGGGTTGCTGAAAGGGAGGTGGGATGGAAGATGGGTACATGAGTGATGGGTTTTGGGGAGGGCACTTGTGATGAACACTGGGTGTTATATGTAAATGATGAATCACTAAATTCTACTCCTGAAACTAATATTACACTATATGTTAACTAACTAGAATTTAAATAAAACTTGAAACAAAAAAATATTTTGTTGTTGTTTCTTGTCTGTTTTTTGGTTTTTGTTTGGTTTGGGTTTGTTTTTGGTTTGGTGGTTTGTTGGTTGATTTTGTCTATTTTGAGCAAGGTTTTCTCTCTATTCTAGTCCTGTGTACAATTGAAACCTATTTAAGCATCTGTACATCCAAAAAGTGCTTAAAACATGCCAGTTGCTTTAACCAGCTACATTATTCAATCCTTAAAATATTCCTCATTTGAGAGATGGGAAAATAGAGGTACATTGTGGTGAAATAAGATTTTCAAGGTGAAACAGTAGATAAATAGTGGAGCAAAATATTGAATTCTACTTTGTTGACCTTTAAGCATGTGGTTTTAATTCAGTTCTGTTCTGGTATCTTCCAGCACATCTCCTTTGCCCATTTCTCTTTTCTGTTCCAGAGTTTGTATGATGTAGAAGAAAAATAATGTCATGAATCTTGGCGTTAAGGTGGCCTACTTTAGAATTAAGATTCTGGAAAGGTAATTTTGTCATATGACCTCCCCCACCCATTGTAATTTAAGTTAAATACCTTAATTTTAAATAAAATTCTTGGAACATAAAATAAAACACTCACTGGACAGGCAAAAAGTCCAGTTCTTAGGTTCCTACCCTCCTCTGCAGGGAGAGGTCCCCTCATGCACTTTCCTTTCTCCTTTGGTTAACAGCATTATGTTTCTATTTCATTCTTTATGTTCTCTTCTCTCCTATCACTACCATTCTTTCTCCTGCCTGTCTGTCTTTCTACCTCTTAACAATGGAATTTAGGGGGAAAAATTCCTGTAATATTTACTTCAGATCATGTGCCCCCCTCTCTGCCATTTAATTGAATTGTGTAGAATCATGAAGCATTTTAACCTTGAGTCTGTTTCTTCATCTATAAAATTCAATAGGTATTCTCAAAGATCCTTCCCAGAATTTCCATTTTATAATGTTGATGATATTTCTTTCAGACACTCTAGGCATTTATAAAAATTTATCTACAGATTCTATCCTAATGTTCCCACATTTTCTGACTTCGGTACCTTACGTTAAATTTCTAATCTTTTATCTACAAATGGCAAGTCATTAAACATTTGAAATGGAATTAAACATCTTGCTCCATCACATTTCAGTTCTCCATCTGGCTTTTGCAATTGGAATTTACTGGTAAATGCAATTTTGAGCTTTTGGGGGCTGTGTGTGAGCAAGAAATACTGATGCCATCAGCCTGCATGTCTGTACAACCATGAACTTTGTGGTCGCCATCATTTTCTGAGGAACAGATGGTCAAGAAAATAATCCTGAAATGCTTCCATAATGGTGGAAGAAGGGGAGGAAGAGAAAGAGAGAGATTTATTGATGAATGATTTAAAACCATACTATGCACTTATCCATTTATAGCCTTGAAAAGAAAAATAATTTATAAAGAAAAAGATAATCTTGGTCTTTTGAAGGAAGCACAGTGACTACTTATAAAAGAGTGCTTGAAGACTCAGAAATGTTTGGGAAGTAACTTGTTTAAAGTTAACGGTATGAAAGAGGAGACTAGAAATACTAAAATGGGAGATGGGAAAAAATGCCTATTCTTCAATTTTTCTGGTTACCCACAAGTCTGTACTCCAGAAACTGATTCTCTTTCATAACTAAGCCAACTATGAGAATGACCTTCTAGGACTATGCAGCACGTACAATAAGAGGAGTGAGCGCTTGAGTGGAAATTCCAAAAATCCAAAGTACAAAATGAAAAGGACATGATTTACCTTGTTATTTAATGTGAAACAATCTAACAATTATGATTAGTGGTGGAAAGAATTTTGGGGTGTTTTGGACCACTCTTTTTATAAAATTGATTACCCCCAAAATAGATGGTTGAAAACAATTATTTATACTTGCTCATCAGTCTGTAAGTTGCCTGATGGTTTACAGGCAACTAGTCTGAATGAGGTTGGGTGGCTGTGCTTCATACTATGGGGACAATTGAGTCTAGCTCCTCACTCCATGGTGGACACAAGACTTGGCCTGCATATTTACATACCCCATGGAATATCAGGTTAGCTGGAGTATGGTCTTATTCTAGCAATGACAGATGCTCAAGAAGGGCAGGTGGGAAAGATGTAATTAGTAAGACCTCTTGAGGTCTGGGCTTATAAATGGCACACAGTCACTTCTATCCATATCTTAACCAAAGTAGCCACATGGTTTTCTAGTTACAGACTGCTGTGAAACAAGTTAAACCAAAAATCTCTGGTGTAAAACAGTAACTATTTTGTTGTTCTCTAAGATTGTGTTGGCTAGGTATTTGGGAAAGACACAGTATGAATCACTCTCTGTCTTCTATGACATCTGGTTCTCATCCGAGATTATTGAGGTGTATAATGACTAGTTGGTCTGGAGAATCCCCTTCAAAGATGACTTCTTTATTCATATGTCTGGTCTGGGTTGGAATGGCTAGATAACTGAATCAGCTGATACTGTTGAACATAGTGCCTAAACTTGGCCTCTCCAGCTTTAGGATCATTGGACTCCTTACATGGTGACTCAGGATTTTTTAAACAAGTGTTTCAGAAAACCAGGCAGGAGCTGTATGACTTCTACTGATACAGCCTGAGAAGCTACCCAGTGTACCTTATTTTATTTTCTGTTAGCTACAAACTAGACACTAGGGCTGGTTCAGATTCCAGGGGAAAGGAATTAGCCTCTACCTCTTGATAAGAGGAAGGTCAAAGTTTAATTTTTTTTTTTATTTGAGTGTAGTTGACACACAAGCTTACATTAGTCTCTGGTATACAACATAGTGATTAAACTTCTCTAATAAACATTATGCTGTGCTCACCACAAGAGTAGATACCATCTGTCACCATACAATGGTATTACAGTATCATTGACTATATTCCTCATGCTGTGCCTTTTATTCCTGTGACTTACTGATTTCCTAGTGGAAGCCTGTATCTTCCACTCCCTTCACCGATTTTCCCTCCTCCAATCCTCTTCCCACTGGCAGCCATCAGCTTGTTCTTTGTATATGTAAGTCTGCTTTTGCCTTGTTTATTCATTTGTTTGGTTTTTACTCGACAAGGGTGAAATTATATGGTCTTTGTCTTTCTCAACCTTATTTCACTTAGCATAATACCCTCTAGGTCCATCCGTGTTGTCACAAATGACAAGATCTCATTTTTTATGGCTGCATAATGTGTTTGTGTGTGTGTGTGTAAACACACGATGTCTTCCGTGTTCATTCATCTATCAATGGACACTTAGAAGATCAAATATTTTTGTCTCTTTTGAACCATTATGATGAGTCCAAATTCAAGTTGCAGAAAAGTACATTTTTCCTCTAGTGAGAAGGATTGTAAAATCATGTGGTATAAACCATGGACACAGGGAGAGGAGAATAACCAGGGCCCAAAACTCAATATCCATAAGGAAGAAGTGAAAACTGACTGACGGCCTTGGGGATGGTATCCAGGTGACTGGTTTTCTCACGTATAGTGTGGGTCTGGAAAAGACAATATGGTCCTCAAGGGGGGATACCTCAAGGTCAGTTTATGTTTTTAGATTAAACCAATAAAAACTGGTGTCCAAGTTCATGTCAGTTTAGTGCGAAGCAGAACACCTGAGAATGAAGAAGGCTACTCATGAGGATTAAGCTCAGATGGTGTGATTAGTGCCATCAAGAACCAAATCTAAGAAAACAAGACTGAAGTAAAGTCCTGTTTCCTCAGTGAAGCTAAACTTACACTATTATCTCTGACCTAATACAAATGAACTCAGGAGCTGGAGTTTGTAGATTAGTACATGTAAGTTCTAGCAAAGAAGATATGGAAAAACAGAAACCAATACTCTAATAAATTATACATTTCTAGAAATATTTGAATAGTTGAGATACCAAATGGAGATTTTTTTATTGAATTTCAGGGTTACAGATTAGAATATCTGGCACTGGAATCATTTATAAAATATCTTTCACAGTGTTTCGTATACTGGAGTCTGCTAGAACCTGTTTTGCTGTCAAAAGTTACCTACTTTATAAAAAAAAGTAAAAGATAAAAATACTCAATGATATTTTTATCTCCTTTGAAGGAAGTATAAATTATTTATTGATTTAAACAGATATATATTTGCCCTTCAAATTAATAAATTTTCTTCACTAATGGAGTACTCCAAATCAGATTTAGTAGTAGAATATGAAAACTGAACTATCAAGGGACGATAGGGATTCTAAACCTATGGATACAGAAGCCAAAAATGCCAAGAATTTATTATCACACACTAAAATAAGAAGTTTTTAAGGCTCCCTTGCCAAGGCTCAAGGATATAAAAGTGGGATATGACTATTTTACTCGAGTCTTTTTTTATCCCTCTGACACAGGCAGGTCAGACATTGACAGAGCTTAGCTGTGCAATCAGTGTTTTTTGGTTGGAATTTACAAAACAAACACCTTGAGTAGTTAATACATAAAAATTATATTCGTTTAATAATATTTTACTTCTAAATTAATTATTAAATCTTTATAAAATTTGTGGCGATGTATCTATATATCCATAAATATATCTTCATTTTTTGTATGATGTTCACACAGGGTTCCTCCTATCCATTAGGGATCTTACATTAATCACCAGGGACCTTGAGGAAGAGCTTGCCCTGACATCAATGTCTTGGTTCTCTGAAACACAAAGAACTGAAACAGATCATTGTTTTTGTGCCTAAAAAATTCAGTCTTCCTGGTATTCTGTTGTTTTAAATGCTGCTGAATATTTCAGTTACAATTGAAATACCCATCGCCCCCAGAATAGATTTTTGTTCTCCAAAAATGGAAATGATGCAGTGCATTTGTTTTCAATAGCCATGAAGCTTTTCATTATGCTTCCTTATGACACTTAGCACTTTGCAGCTTCAACTGAGTTTATCGACAAGCTTTCCCTACCACATATAAGTAAACTCTCTATTTCCCATAGAACTCATTCCATGAGCTTATGTGTGGGAAGTAATAAATAGATCATAAAAGTAATTTTAAATTAAAAAAATTTTTCTTTAATGTTTATGTGTTTTTGAGAGAGGGACAGAGACAGAGAGAGGGAGAGAGAAAGAGAGAGGGAGAGAGAAAGAGAGAGAGAAAGAGAGAGAGAGAGAATGAGCAAGAGAGAGGCAGAGAGAGAGGGAGACATAGAATCTGAAGTGGGCTCCAAGCTCTGAGCTCTCAGCACAGAGCCCAATGTGGGGCTCAAACTCACGAACTGGGAGATCATAACCTGAGCTGAGGTCAGACACTTAACCGAATGAGCCACCCAGGTGCTCTGTAATTTTAATTGATTCATGTATCCATCACTTCTTCTGATGAACAGAATCTTACGCACATTTTCCAAGTGGCATCCTGAATGCATACATAGAAATATAGAACATATGCTATAAGAAATATAGAACATACAGTAAAATGTACACCTTTTACTGTATGTAAAGTAGTGTCAATTAAAGTAATTAAATGCTAGGTAAGATAGTAAGCCAGTGTCTGTCTCTTAAAGACTTATTGGCCATAGTAATTTTTTTTTTACAAATAGTTTATTGTCAAATTGGTTTCCATATAACACCCAGTGCTCATCCCCACAAGTGCCCTCCTTCATGTTCATGCCCGTCTCCCCCCTCTCCCCCACATCCATCAGTCCTCAGTTTGTTTCTCAGCATTCAAGAGTCTCTCATGGTATGCTTCTCTCCCTTTCCCCCACAATTTCCCCCCTTCCTCTTCCCCATGGTCCTCCGTTAAGTTCCTCCTAATCTTCCTATACGTGCAAACATGATATTTGTCCTTCTCTGCCTGACTTATTTCGCTCAGCATAACACCCTTGAGGTCCATCCATGTTGCTACACATGGCCAGATTTCATTGTTTCTCATTGCTATGTAGTATTCCATGGTATAGATAAACCACATCTTCTTGATCCATTCGTCCACTGATGGACACTTAGGCTCTTACCATGTTTTAGCTATTGTGGAGAGTGCTGCTATGAACATTGGGGTCCATGTGCCCCTATGCATCAGCATTTCTGTATCCCTTGGGTTAATTCCTAGCAGTGCTATTGCTGGGTCCTAGGGGAGTTCTATTGTCAGTTTCCTGAGGAACCTCCACACTGTTTTCCAGAGGGGCTGTACCAGTTTGCATTCCCACCAACAGTGTAGGAGGGTGCCCGTTTCTCCACATCCTCGCCAGCATCTAGAGTTCTCTGATGTGCTCATTTTAGCCACTCTGACTGGCGTGAGGTGGTATCTCAGTGTGCTTTTGATTTGTATTTCCCTGATGAGGAGGGATGCTGAGCATCGTTTCATGTGTCTGTTGGCCATCTGGATGTCCTCTTTGGAAAAATGTCTGTTCATATCTTCTGCCCATTTCTTC